>NC_141325.1:28154040-28164040 GCF_037954235.1 Aulostomus chinensis
ACTATGAGAAATGCTCATGTATGTCTCGTACATTTGGAGCTTTGATAATCAAGTGGACGATCCCTGCAGAGTTTTTAGGATGCAAAGAAACCCTCAGCGCTTCATCTGAGGAGCGCTCGCTACATTCCGGGCTGATCTCAATGTTCTGGCACCCATCTGGTTTCACCTGACCATGCAACACTGGATGTTCAGTGGTTTGTAAAACACCGCAGTACTTGAAGTATCTCCCCTTTCCCACATACTGGCGTGTTTATGGGTCGGTATCTGCAAATTATGTAACAATAATGATCAAATTTACATGAGATAACACTTACTGTCACCACGTAATTTGCCAAACTATTAATTCTGCAATAGTAAAAATATTTTTAGTTCTATATTACATATGTTATCAGATATATAGTTATAAGTGTATGTGTCCTGGCGCTGTTGTACTGTCAGTGTATTTACTGTCATTCTCAGCAGGCTGTATCAGATAGCTTTAATGCTAAATGGCATTATTTCCAATAATTCTGTTCTGACTCAAATTTGCACGAAAAAAAAATGCTAACAAAGATAAAAAGCTTCTAATTGAGACAGAACTAAATGCAAAGCATGAGCGGGAAGTTAACATTCGCATCACTCTTACACACATCAAGCTTGTTGACGCAACATCAATAAAAACGTACACCAACAACGCCAGTAAAGATGAACAGCGCGACTGTTCCGTGGTTAAGTTCCACAGACTCTTGCATTGCTCACTTTAGCCAACATTTAGTTTTCTCTTTTTAATAGGAACATGTTCTTTAATGCCCCGAATGTTGTGGTTGTGTTGGAAGTCCTGTAACGGTCTCCAGCATCAAGCAGCAGAAATCTTTCTATTTTCACGATCACCATCTAAAGCTTCCACCAACACCACAAAAACTTCTATTTGAATCCCTTGTCAATTCCAGTGCTGTGCATCTCTGCAAGCCAGCTCTCCCCCTCCATCTCATTCCTTTGTTGCACTGGGGCTGAACACTATGTTAACCTAGTAATTGGCACTGGGCCTTCCCTATTATACGGCTTTCTATTGAGCCGTTCTACATGACTAGTTAAAGAAGATGGCATGAAGATTAATGAAGTCCAGCTAATACAGGAGGGGGGGGGGGGGTACCTCTCCAACACTTCCAGTGAGGAGATAGCCGAGCCCGGAGACAGCCTGCCCCCGGCTCAGCCGCCTCTCTACACCTCTTGTTTTATATAGCCTGTTTTAACTGGTGAACCCTGGACCTTCCACTTATGTAGCAAAGCCACCGCAGCATCCTGCTTTGATTGATGTGACTACAGCAGTCAGTCTTTTCCCTTTGAATTGAAAAGACCAGCACTCCAAAATAGATTTTCCAGCACAATTCACACTGGCTGGCAGCAGATAGAATGGCAGGGCAACCCTTTATGCAGTTTCATTTAAAACCATGAGCTAGCAGACGTGTTCATTCACTTTCGGCAAATGCCCCCTCGGATAAGGTCTACAGGCTTCACTTTTATATTGTCTGGGTGGGTTTCATTGCTGATCTTGAGCCAGTAATAACAGTGAAATGATAAAGCAGAGAATGTGAGCTCACCGTGAGACCAAGGGTATATGAAGCAGTAGAACAATCGCTGGACTTCTCATTATTTATGAGGTGTATGAGTGCACGAGGCAAATCATTTGAATAAATACTAGTGGTAAAAATGTTGGAAAAGATTTTTTTCTAAAGGTACCATTGGTCTTGGATGAAAAGGATCTTACTTTTGTTATGGCAACTTGGGGGCAGTGGTCAGGAGCTGCAAACAGCATATTAACACCTTGTAAGTACGGAGGCAACATTAAGTCCCGACCACAATTCATCACTTTTTATTGACGTGTATTGGAGGGAGGGTCTTCCTGGTCACTTATAGGTCGATGAGTGGGAAAATGCTGCGTGGTTCAAAGCTCAACCAACATTTAAAACAAAACAAAAACAGAAATGTATTTTGTTGTCGGTCAAACTGAAAACAAAGAGGAAAAAGAAGTTGACCAGACAATTGGCTGTCAGGATGGAGCTTGTAGCTTGTAGCTTAGCTTAATTTAACTTAACTTAACTTAACTTAACTTAACTTAACTTAACTTAACTTAACTTAACTTAACTTAACTTGACTTAACTTCCTCTGCCTGTGTTTCTTGATTACATTTGAGGCCAAATATTTAAGCTTCATGGCCATTTAATTGCTGATCTTTTGATTAGATCAACTTTCAGGCCACTTCTTCGGGAAAAGTGAGGTGGAGGAGCAGACAAGGACCAACAACCCTGGGCCAACAACCGTCCTCCCTGCCCAGGGAGCTGAAATGATGCTTAGACACAGTGATATCTTATTGTTTTGCTCGCTACAGGCATTTTGTCATTGTTTCAGCCCTCGGCTGAATATTAGTAACTTGTGTTAACGTGTTGAGCTCCATCTTTGTTGCTAATGTGTCGGCACACAGTCACATCCAGGACAGGAAAATAATTATTTCGAGTTGTGTTTCTTCAGTCTCATCCTACTGGGTCTCCTCGAACCCCCGAGGAGAATGTCTGACTGTTTCGCTGCTAAATGCTCCACTCTGCTCACTTTTGTTGCCGTCTGCGGCGTGAACGCTGTGCTGTTTTAGAGCTTTTGCAGCAGAACACAGCTGCTGCTGGAAATTACTGTAAGTGTTAAGACCTAAACATGAACATTTCTATCATGAAATCAAAACCATGAGCTGGAAGACAGTAAAGTGCTGCAAAGTCAAGCCATTTTTGTTGAGTATCCCCTCTCACATCACATATTCATGTTGTTAATATGAAAACCAGATGGATGAGAAGCTTTGAAATTAGCTGTAACAACATAGGTGCATTTGCCAATCAGGCATGTCAAAGGAAGAAAGGCCATAATTCACAGCTGAGCCTGATCGCGCCGCTCCGATGGCTACATATAAGCTAAAACCTCACAACTGCTTTGATGCAGCACTCGTGAAAGGTTGACTGCGTCTTGTTCTTTGGGTGCTCTTGTAATCAGATAAATTAACCAAAGCTATCAAAAGATTGCAATAACACTCAACGCTGCCATAAACCTAAGAGCTGCGACTGTGACGGGAGCTTTATGACAGACATCAGTGGAGCATGCTGATTTATATGTGCACCCCTGTCCTATCGATCTTTCCAACGGAGGCCTTACTCTGCCTCTCCAGAGAGACCCTTTACACCAGGTTCTCACCAGCAAACATCCAAATCAACTCTAAAGCACCACACACACACACACACACAAACATGCACACGTGTGTGTCACTGCTGTTCACTTTTATGACCTCAGACCTGACAGCACGTGGCCGCTTGTTGATTTTTTTTTTTTCATTCGCTGGCGTGTAGCGTACGTGTGTATGTTTGGTGTTTGTGTAACATTAGTACATCAGGAAGGAACGCAGCTAATGAAATTAAATAGAAAGCATGTGTGGGGAGCAAAGTGACCCGTATCCCGTTTGTGCATGTAATCAATATTATAGCTTGGCCTCTCTCGGTTGTTACTTTAATCAAGAACAAGCTCTACCTCTCTTAATCGCTGGGTCCCAAGATGAATGTTTCACAAATGCTGCTGAACATATGCTTTGATATATGCATCTGATTGCTGCATGTAATATACGAGGCCTCCCTTTTCCAATTGGCTCTGGGAAATTGTATGATTTTGGTGGCAAATTGTATTAATTATATATTGAGCCCTTTCAAGATTTTTTTTCTTTCATTTTTTTCAGTTTTAATCATAAATGAATAGTATGACACATAAGGGCACCCAATCATATGCTACATATTGCCTCATCCTTTTAACAAATATGTTTCATAGCCCTATTAAAAGGGGTCTTCATCTGTCCTGTCAAAAGGCAACCTAGCCGGGTTTTTTAGTTTAATTACACTATCCAATTAAAAAAAACGGAGCCACATTCTGGTCCGCCTCTCCTTGGGTTTGAGTGGATATGACATTTACAAGGCTCGCCTTTCAAGCAGACAATGGCGTGATTGATGAGGTGCAGACGCTATGAAGGAGGCGATTGCCATGTGGAAGCAGTGCTTAGTGCACTTTGATTTATTTATCATCTGTTTCACAAGCAAGGCTGGCCGCCGCAGGTCCACGCGGCGAGGTAAGGCGTGTAGGTGGACGGCAGCCTTGGAGGCTCTGTGCTCGGAGTTTAAACAGCAGCTTGAACATGACACTTTAACATAAGAGGGACCCGCTGACCCTGAGTGGCAGCGTCTTAAAGAGTATCAGGCCTCCAAATTGTTGTCCTCATTGTTGAGTCCAGTAAATGTTGCTGTTATTGACACTTACACGCTGTGGCCACCCAGCGGGGGCCTCTTGTTAGCTGACTCTGGCTGTTTTGTGTTTTTAGAGGATGATTAATTCATTCAGTCCAGAGAAAAGCTGGATTTGGTTCACAGGCAGATGCTGATGAGGGAAAAAGGCAGTGTGCATTCATGTCAGATGTCTGAGTATGTTTGTATACAACCAGAATTAAGCACAATTTGTGATTTAAAAAAAACTTGATATCGTTCCCTTCATGTCCTCCTTGTGGATTCATCTACATTAAATTGAAATATTAACCCCAGTCGAATATCACATACTGAAAGGATGCACTGCAAAGGCTTCTTAGCAAGAATTCAGGGTCCTTTATTCTGTTACTAAATGTACTTCTGTAAAGGAGACATCTTGATTGGAACATCTTAAAAAGTGCAGCTGCATTGAAACTCACTGAGGCGTGCTGAGTCGCTGCAGCAGCAGCAGCAGCCGCCGCCGCCGCCGCCGCCGCCGCCGCCGCCACAGCAGCAGTAGCAGCGCCGCCGACCTCATCAGAATCCACTGATGAACTTAGCCTCTGACATCTCTCGTCTTCACACTTACACAGCGATGGAGCAGCACACGTTTACTTGCCGCACCCGAGGTATCCATAGTGATGGTTTTACCTCTTCAAGTTTGATGAAAAAAAGTCACACTTTTTACTCTTTTATGATGGAAACACGTGACTTGAGAAAGGGATCCTCCTCAGTCGTCTTAAACTTTTTTGAATGAAGTTAAAGAATCTGAGGGTTGTAAAAACCTTTTTTTGGCATTTCATCATGTCGGGGGAACACGATTTGTTTCTGTGGCGCCACGTTTCTATGTTAGGATCTGACATTTAACTTCCTCAAAAAAACCAAAACAAAAAAAAACCTGCAGCTCCTATTGCACTTGAATATCTTCAGCTTGTGATGATACTTTGTTAATCACGTGGTTCTAATTCTTTCGAGGTACTTTTTTAAAAATCCGAGCACAGAAAGGTATGGAAGAGAAAAGCACCCGGTCAGGCTCGTCAGTGATGGCTGGCGCTGTTAACTCAGCGTGATGATGGTCAGCCCTCCGAGAGCGAGCAGGGGTGAGCCACCTTTGTTGTTAATGTCCTCCCTCCCTGGCAGCTTCCTCCATACAGACGCTGAAGGGGGGGAGTCAGGAGACAGATGCTTAACGACTCCCTCAAGGCCACGGCTCTGGGCCTTATCTCATCCCCAGTTTGCGTGCGCTGGTTGCCATAGTAACTGACCTGAACATTAGGAAGGATGCATAACACTACAGTACGTGAGATCACAAGCTACTATGAGAATTAATTTGAAGACAATAAAACCCTGATGTAGTGTTTAGTTAATGCAGTTATAATGTCTGCTGCTTATTATTACTGGTTGTACAATTATTAGTGTGCTCAGCTAATCACTTACCATATATGTTTAAATGGCCCCCACCAGCAGCACCCCATGATCGCTGCCTCTTGCCGTGCTCCAGCTACACACATGTATAATACATAGACGTTCATGTTCATGAATACAGAGGTGAAAAGGTCTGCAGTAAAACTTCTCAGCTTAGTGGCCTCAGTGTGGTTGAGTCTCGATTCTTCTGTATTCCCTCACCATCGTGACAACAGATTTATACCTTAAATAATAGATCAAGATGACTTGAAGCTGAAATAATAATGATAAAACACTAAAACACTGAAATTCATCTTTCAGTCACCTGAAGAGTGGGAGAGGGAATGAAAAGAAATACAAACTGCCTCGAACCAGTTTGACAAGGTTGATGATGCCGTTGACTCTGGTGATTTATTTTAGCTTTATTTGCATGCCTCACTTTTAGCAAATGCTCTCAGCTAATGATTTACGTGTTAATGTAAAACTGCCGTGATACATAAGAATATAATTTGGCAGCGCCATTCATATTTAAACAATCAGAGATTTGCTTTGATATATTAACCTGGGCTATATTTAGATTAATTATGGAAGAGCGAGCAGGACGAAACCACAGATGCAGTAGTTTTGATCCATCTGTCTTGATTTATCACACCGACTGAAGCGATTGAAAAAAAAAAGAAAATCCAATCCTATAAACTGTAACTAGACTGCTAATCAGCAGTAAATACAGGCAGAAAAAAAAAAAAACTGCAGTGTATCGGTTTGTCGTGGCTCTGCGCCTCGAAAAGGAGACTAAACTAACGAGGAGCGGTTGCACCGCTGCCGGTTGCACCAGCATGTGCACCATGGTGATCAGACAGGTGTTTTGACATCTCCCTCTCTCCTCTCTCAGAAACATCTGGCGCGGCTGCCAGGCCTAATTGTAACAGTGTTTTGCAGGCTGTCAGTAACCTGGACACTAACAAGCAAAACAAAATTATAATAATGATGCAAGCAAAGCCGTTCGGGAGGCTGTTGGCCTCTGCTGTGGATTTCTGGGAGAGTTTTACATGTGACATCGCTGAAGCCCGACGACCACTTGGCATTGCTTAACATTGTTTAATATCAGCTTGTCGCCGTTGTGAGTGGAGAGGACGTGTGTGAGGTTGTGTTCACTTTAGTTATGTTGTGTATATTATTACCTCATTTTTCATTTAAACATTAGACGCTGTTGAAGACGGTTTGAGCGTATTGCGTAATAATCGCCTCGTCTTCATATTAAAGCAGTCTGTGTCCAGTAAATGTGAAGTGGATTCGTGTTCATCGAGTAGATGAGAGAGAAAAATAGACGTTAGATCATTTCGACGCAATTCATCTCGCTCTTGACCCTTGACCTCGTCAGTGGATTCACTGTGTGAATGGAGAGCTGTGCTCCACCAGTAGACGGCAGTAGTAGGTCTTTGCTGCGTCTGGTCTGCCAGAAATCAAAAGAACAAGAACAAAACCAAAACGTTCTAAGGAAGAAGACCAAAAAAGTTGCAGGGCCCTGTTGTTACTTCCTGTGTCACGTTGCTAGATGAGTTATGGATCATTTTTCGGATTGTTTGGGCTGTTATTGCCCATGAGCAGTTGAGAGGAATGCAGATTGCAACAACAGAGCTTAATCTGTTGATTTATTTACACATTTATCAAAATATATTTGGAATTAAAAAATTCAAAATGCTTTTTAAAAGTTGATTGACTAGAACTATCACAACTACGTTTTTATTGCTTCGTGCAAACATTTGCCAAATCTGAACAACAACAAAATACTGCCCATTTCTGATTCATCACTGGCATCAAATTGGTGCCGTGTGTTTTACAAAGGAACTTTTCAAACTCTGAATGATGCTAATATGTGAAATTCAACATAGGCACTTTACCAGGAAGCGAACATGCTCACCGTATGGCAAAGAAACAATGGCACGCCACTCAGCAGATGTTAATTTCAGACAGTAAATGCTTCTCTGCCCTCAGTATGACTTTGCCTTATACTAAAATGCTATAGACCCAGTGTGTGTGTGTGTGTGTGTGTGTGTGTGTGTTCTTTGACAAGTAGAGAATGGATAGTTTTATAAATGTAGACAAAGGGTGTTAAGTAGAACAGTGGCAAAGGAATTAAATGAGCACAATAAAAATGGTATGAGCCATTTTACAAGTGACAAAAGATGCTTACTTTTACAGCATCCAGAGGACAAATTCCTGTGGCAGTTGTAAGGAACAATTACTTAAATAATTGGGCTTTCAAAGAAAAGATTGATTGTCTAAAAGCTGTTTTCTGTGCAGGATCCATTAGGGGAAACCATTTTTCTGGCTCCTTGACATAGTGTTTTTATTAATTTCTACTTGCAAAGATGCATGATTCTTTTTTTTCTTTTTTTTCCAGTGGCCTGTATGATGAACTATGCCGCGTGAGGAAAAGTCATCAGACGAACAATTTAGAATCAACCTCTGATTTACTGTGGTCATATATTTTTTCCCTGGCAAAAAAATCTCCCACAACTTAGGGAAATGCAGTGAAACACAAGTATTTATGGAGCAATATGTTTGGAGTTAACTGCGACATCTTCATGGGAGGGAAAGGTAGCGAGTAAAAACATTTGTGTATTTTTCTTTTATATCCTCCGGCATCAACAGTATGGCCTCTACTATATTTTCTCAAAGCTTAATTAGCACGTATTCAGTACATACAGTTCACACTGTGCGGAGAGGCACAGGTGTGTCTGTGCGTGTGTGTGTGCGTGCGTGCATGTGTGCGTGCGTCTGTGTGTGTGTGTGTGTGTGTGTGTGTGTGTGTGTGTGTGTGTGTGTGTGTGTGTGTGTGTGTGTTGAAGGTTATCTCCTAGACACGCTGGTCAGATGTGCAGCATTCCGCTTTCAGAGGTCAGACAGGTCACGCCCCATCATCTTATTCTCCTTTTTTAGGGAAGATGCAACAACGTGTTTGACTTTAAAAAGCTACTTCCCCCACTTTTTAGCCTTTCAAACTTTCACAAATAAGAGAGCAGATGCCTTTTTTTTTCTCCATCATCACTTCTTTGTAACTCAAGAATCCCGACCATGCCAGCCATGTATATTTTGCCTGAGGCTAACCTACTGCCAACAACATCGCTGTGTGCTCAACACACATGTATGTGCATCCTCAAAGGGCAAAGTACACTATCTGGGCGGAGCATCACTTAAGCAAGTATCCAGATGATTGATCCAGTATGCGGCTGCACTCGATGCTAAGGTATCTCCCTGACTGCTGTTAATATGTGGGGCCCTGTGGCCATCTTGAATCCCCCTTCTGTTGTGCTGATGGTCTGGAGCTACTGCCATCTGTTCCCCATCCTCCTCATTCCCCCACCCATGGACACCCCTGCTCTCCAGTGCCATCTTGTCCAGCGCACTTGCATTGTCTTCCACCTCTCCTTGGAGGTCATGTGGCACACGAGCACAATAGCCAAAGCAGCAAGAGTAGATCCATCCTGCTTTTGGATGTGATGCCACTGTGAGATCCAGCACAAATAGTTGGAAGTTTCACGACTGATCAATAAAAATAAATGGGAAATGTCTCTATCCACCACAAATATGGCATCCCTGCTAACATGACTGAGGCTGATATGAATTACAGGCCAATCGCACTGCTACATGCATCATCACATGACTCCATAAACCTTCTGGCTGATGGAAGCGAGGGTGTGCATGGTAGAGTATTATGTAAATGTGAAGAGAGGCAAGTGTATTTCAGGAAGAGAGAGAGAGAGAGAGAGAAACGCTTTATTTATGTGTCCTACATCTCAACTTCTATTTCAATCATCCAAGCCCCCCTCCCTCTGAGAAGGGACCCGCAGCTTTGCTCCGGGGCAGTCTGGTCCTCCTGTGACTGACACCCTCCACTGCTGCCCCCCACCAGGATGCTCCATCCACAACCTGGGGGGCCCGTGTAGAATTAGCTTTAAAAGTAGGGCACGGATAATTGTCTGGACAAGAAAGTGTATCAGTGCTCTGTCATGTTCAAGTTCCTGCCACTCAGCCTCATAAGGCTAATCCTGGGGAACTACCTCACGCTGGCGGGGCACAGCAGCTCCGCTTTCTGACTTCCGCACTGCTACATACATGTTAATGCACTCCTCCACCCATGGCAACTCAATAGAATTAATGTGCGTGAAAGGTGAAAAAAGAGGAGTTTTTGATTAATTGTTGCTCTGCGTTCCCGTATTAATAACCAGGAGGATTAAGAAGGTCAGGTCCGACCTGATAAACATTAAAATTTCATGGAACTATTGCATATAGCT